>NW_025091266.1:1792553-1823609 GCF_001078395.1 Aspergillus udagawae | reverse complement strand
GCTGCATCATTCAACGGGCATAGCAAGATTGTACAAATGCTTCAAGCAGTAAATCTACCTGCAAAGCGGACACCTTATGATTCCACTGTTAAAGATTAAAGATGTCTTGATACACAAAGTATACGTCTTAAACCCGCTTCAGTTATGCTTACCCTTGTGTAAACCTACCGCATAACTTTTTCGGTTACCTAGCTCTTCTAAGCTCTAGATGACAACAATATTTATCGTCTAATAGTACACAGTGAAGTTCCTTTTGTCATAGACTTTGGCACAAGATATGCTATCCAAAACCTAATCGATCAAAGGCGCTGGATAATAGGCACGTTCTAGTGATGAGGTTGAGCCTGCGAAAGTCCAGCCAAAAGAGGAGTCTCCAACCTTTCTCGCAACATCAAGATTGATGATGTAAACGGCCCATCGCTTGGGACTATGAAACCTTCTGTAAATTGTCAATGGTGTACTCTCTTTTCGCTTCTAGTTCCTCTGCATTCATTGTTTAGCGGCCCCAATTCTCCCCTGCAGGGCGGAAGGCTATCCCCAATTCCGTCTTCGAGAAATATCTGCCAGGTCATGGTAAGATCCAGGCGGAACTCGACCTCAGCTAGTTTATGTGATGGTTGGCAGATCAGATAGAAAGATGAAGGGAATCAATCCTTATTTGAGTCCTACGACTAGAAGGACTAAGGTGGAGAGGGTTGGAGGGCTAAAGGTGTCGATTGGGGAATATGAAGCCCCAGCAACCTTAGCCCTGAGCCCTTCCCCAGTGCCCTTGATTCCTAACCCAGCAAACTATGTACAGACTACCTATCGTGGAAGGTTATATCGGAGTTAAATGGCTGTGCTGAGCGCAGTCTCATCACAATTCTCTTGCATCTGCAAGACCTTTTGCATTTCCTAGCTGCTCGAGTAGCAGTGCGGTCTACCCTTTCAGTATTTGCATGTGTTTAGTGGTTCTGACTAGCCATAGTCTATTTAGGGGTTGATGAGCATATATACATTTTAGGGCTTTTGGACTTTTTCGGGTGGAGCAGTTAGGGAAGGCAGTTCCCAGTGCAATATCACGTCAACTGATAGTATGACCAGGTTCTCTTTAATTACTTCAAAATCTTTCTTTTACTAGGCAATGCTCATAGCTAGTCTGATGCTGATCGTACACTAAGCAGTAGTCTCCTCCACCACGGTCATATGGATTCCGCTGCCAGTAATCATTTTGTCATGGAAACTGTCTCATATTCTTTCTGGGGTGCATCAAACATTGCTAAGTAATCTCGTCCCCTTACACTGGTTGTGCTCTCGGCTCATAGAACAGGATGGATTGCTGCTGATATTGAATCAGTAAAGGAAAAAAAATTAATCATGAAGGAGATGCCTCACAGTTCTTTATAGATACTGAGGTTGTTCAAAGCTCGGATTCTTCATCGCTAGCTCTGTTATCATAAATGCGCCTTTTGGTATTCATAGCTGACTGAGAGTCCACAGTTCCCTGCTTGCGCTTCCCAGTTCTAGTGTCAAAAGAACGGACGTACTCCCAAAGATCGGCCATAGGTGACTGAGTATGCTCCGTCTCTGTAAATACAAGAACCAGGGGCAGACCGTTGATACGCTCTATAATATCCCTGGAGTTGATTCGACCACGAAAGGTAGCAAAATAGTGATTGTTCTCGAATTGACCAATGAAATTTCCCAGATGCTTATGGAGCTCTGGGTCCTTAAGCAGAAATTTGCAATACTGATGATTCTTGAAGAAGTAGAATACTGACAACTCTGTGTTACGGGATGCGTTCCAGGCGTCCAGAATTTCTTCGGCTCCTCGGCTGTGAGAGATATGTGTGAGTTGATTCAGCGGCGCGATGGAGGTCTCATCTTCAAAACCCTCTGCCATCGGTGCTTGCTTCACGGACACCTGAGTCGGATTAGGAATATCCAACGCCATATCGTTTCCTGTGCCAGAATCGCGTGCCGAATATCCATTTCTATCTGGTGTTCCCGAAGGTTGAGGATCGCATGCAACAGGTGACGAGACAATGTCACTTTCATTTTGACGAGGAGTTTGCGGGTTATTTCCTACCCTCCGCCATATAGGATGTGATTGAGAAGGTAATATTCCTCGACCAAAGAAGCTGAACATGATGTCTCGCAGCACAGCGAATGATGTTGGGTACTTTTTTGCAAGCTGTTCCGCACTATAGACCTGGAGAGCAAATAAAAACCGGCGGTCGTTGCAGTGTGCTTCCCTCTGTGGTAGTCCGCACCGCTTGTTTGCCATGAGATTCTCACTGTCGATAGAGAAAGGCGGAACGACAATCTCATATCCATCCCTTTTAGGGAGCTTTAGGAGATCGACAACTTTTTCCGGAGCTTCTTCCTCCCAGCGCGGAGGGTAGATATATAACTCCTGAGGACGACGGCCAGTTAAGTATGCTCGAGCATTAGGTTTTATGGTTGAGCTCACACAAAGCGAGCGAATCTGAGGCGAATCAAAACCCAATTGCTTTGCCAAGATGGCAAGTTGATGAGCTGACTCTGACGGGGTCGCTCTATACACATAGGCATCGTCAGTGCGTTTAGAGCCCGGGAGGCTGACATCGGTCAAGCTTTCTATGAAACGTATCGAGAACAGCCACAGCTGCACGTAGGCAGCGGTAGAGACATTTGCTTGAGACACGAGCGTCGAATGAGACTGGTCGTCAGGTATGGTCTCGAAGGCGTTCTCTGTAACCTGAACGGTCCATGCATTGCCAGTGCCGTTGAAACATCGCATGAGAGCATCCCGCAAGTCTCTACAACCACGCTGAACGAGTCTTTTCAAGGACTTAGCGCAAGGGTGTAAGATCAGTGTATCCTGGACTAGTGAATGCAGACTGAGTATTCGGCCCTTCCTGTCTAGAAGGCTGCTTAGCAATGTGGCTCGGCGGCTCTCATCTGCCACCAAAGGGAAGAGTTCACCTGCATTCATTAACAGGGTGATAAAGTTTGCATCTTCTCTCATCTGGGGCATCCGATTCTCTAACAGACGCACAGAAGTGACATCAACATGCCCAGGTTCATTCAGGAATAAAGGCGACCAAGTATTATAGACGATATCCAGATAGTGGCATATTTCCTGCAACGGCGATTAGATATCTTATCACTTTCCCTGCGGTGGAAAGTTCTTACTGTCGGAGAAGCACACTCCACTAAGTGCTTCAGAAAGTTGAAGGGGATATCAGCCCAAAGCCCTGGATAAGGGATTAATCGTCTTAGGCCGAGTGCGATGTGTGGGTATCTCTTCTCTAGCCTCCTCAGGTCTTCCATTGCGCGACTGGGCATCTTGGATTCCCAAAATGCAATTTCTCTTTCATCACAGTGAGATAGCCTGCTGTGCTGAAGGTTGCGAAGGATATCCCCTGCACTGAAATTATTATCCTTGAGCGCACAGAGACGGCGTTTGAGAGGTTCAGAGAGGCCTCCTTCAGTTAGCTTGCCCCTGCAGGACTATTAATCCCATACATACTGTCATTATAAAGATATACCGTCCACCAACGGTCGCCAGGGTATAAAACGTCCTTTGCAGCCTCTATACGGTGCTTTCCGTACAAGCACTGAAGCTGGTAACCATGTGGCAACAGCAGTAGAGGTGGCTCAACTGCTCCTTTCAGTTCTGCTTCAGTGATCCTTGATTGGAGCATGGCTTGCTCCAGAACCTCGTCGCTTATGACAGCTGAGATAAAGTTGCTGGGTTCTAGCCGTGCGCACTGCTTTAATCGGAAGGTTCTTTTCAATAAATCAACATTTTTATTGTCAAAAACCCTTCCCCCGAAGAGCATTAGAGGGAATGACAAGTGTTCAAAGCTGACTTTAACACAACCACGAAAGAACTGTGCTAGTTCTTTCACGCTTTCATCTTGGTTAATATCCATGGCTGTTCTTTTGGATACCCGGGTTTTGGAGGGGTGTGTTAGGGTTAAAATAGCCTTCCCTGTTAGGCTGGTCATCGTTCTTTACTGTTTCAAGTCATTACCTAACAAACTTCCTCTTTCTCCTTAGCCCTCCTTAGTAGATTTCCCTCCGCACCGGTCTGCCCTCCGTACTGGTCTGCCCCCCATGCCAGACTTCCCTCTGTACTGGTCTTCCCTCCGTGCTGGTCTGCCCCCCATACTAGTCTTCCCTCCTTACTCGTCTGCCCTCTGTACTGGTCTGCCCCCCATACTAGTCTTCCCTCTATACTGGTCTTCCCTCCTTACTGGTCTTCCCCCCGCACCGGTCTGCCCTCCGTACTGGTCTTCCCTCCGTGCTGGTCTGCCCCCCATACTAGTCTTTCCTCCTTACTCGTCTGCCCCCCGTACTGGTCTGCCCCCCATACTAGTCTTCCCTCCTTACTCGTCTGCCCCCCGTACTGGTCTGCCCTCCGTACTAATCTTCAGGTAATCAGTTCGCTAAGTAGTTCGGGTTTGTTTTACTCGACTATGATGGGCAGAACGGGATTGATGGAACAGACTTTACTGCTTACTCTCTGCAACTGCTCTCATTTAATACTTTAATAGCCCGACATTATTACGTTATTCGACTACAGAAGAGAAAATGAGGGAAAAAGATGGGCTTGGTTATTCAACTCCTCTATCTCTGCACCGGAATAATATTCAGGCAAATGGGCTCCACTGACGTATTCTTTTTAGTCTGATAGCTCTCCAATGAGTTGGTGACCAAGAAGAATCATGACTCAGAGGACAAGCAGCAGAGGAGCGGGAACACAATGGCTCCTCAGTTGCTTTCCTCGCATTTGGACGCATGCAAACGGTGACCATCATTATAATCCTGGATTGAGCCAGAGTCTGTGACAAGTGAATACACGTGTGTTGTGACAGTCCATAGTTCCATTCCGAGCAGTGTAGCTTTCAAGAAACTTAGCGCATGATGAGTTACTCTTCTGCCTTGGAAGAAACTCATCGAGTTCTAGGGTGACTGAAAGATCAAATTGCTCTTGGCCCTGCAGCGGCCGTCTAAGCTGAAAACTGAGCGGCCGGTAGTAGGTTGAAATGTTTTTGGCCAGATTTGTAGAATCAATGACGGTTGAAGAAGGTCTTCCCGTACAGTTAGGGCTATCCCACACCCTCACCTCTATTGGTTCAAAGAGAGCCTAACCCCTTAGTAATCTGCTTACCAAAGATGGCTACCTACTTACCTGACAGCTCATTTGAGAGATGAAGGTAATGAAGAAAATCCCAAATAGTGCTTTATTACCTGGCTGCCGCATGTCTCTTGAGTGCCGCTATCAACCAAGGCTGAAGTGAATATTAAGAACCGTCTATCATATACCGGCTAACATGAAGAGAGGGGGTCTAGTGTCCAGAATATAGCATTTAACTTCCTGTTAGAACTTCAATACAGTGAAATACAACCTGGTAATAGAGTGGCGCTGTTTTGATACGTCAAAAATTAAGCGGATATATATGAGCAGGGCACCACAAGCTGAATGTTGATGAAATATACCATACGAACACCGGAGACTATAGTGTATGAAACAGTAATTCATGTTCTATCGAATGGGTAACAGGTTCCTGAGGATGCCAAGCCCTGTCATAAACAACTGCAACAGCTAGTAATTAATACAACTCATTCCCTACCAGCAAAATCCTATATGAAGGCCACATTTTGGGCATACTAATCATCTAAACAAACTCACAATATTTCCTAACAGGGTTTTGAACCGGAAATGATATGCCTGCTGAAAGCTTTGAATTATGTACTTAAACTGAACATTCTTGCAGCAGAAAAGGTATGTTCCATATTTCTAATGCAAATAAGAGACTGACAAAAGCGGAAGCCTACAATCAAATGTGATGCTTACAGCGTTGGTTTCAACAAGGACCACCTTATGGTGGTTACTGAATTCTTGCAAGGGCATGGCTTCGAACATATGTACGCCCAGGGATGTCATAATGTCGCCACGCTATATACAACAGCAGTCTATCTCTGCAATCCTGTAGGTATCCCACCACGACAAGGTCAGAATCCTAAACTAATGCCCCACCTGAACCCTGAACCACAAATTGTTCATACAGATGAAATAATAAGATACTTGGCGCATGGCCTGGCAGACTGCTCAAGTCAAAGGACTGGTATAACAATAACTGTGTCACGATTTTCCATCCATATCACACATCCGTTGGAGGGCCAGCATTTGAGATGTAGCAAAAATAACCCGCCATTAAGGGACCATATTCTGTAGTAGAGGAGGGGGTGTGATTATTGTGGCTGCACTATTTGGTAGGACAAAACGAAGCTCAGGAGCAATCTCTCATTGCCGCGTATGAAAGATCTTCAAAAGGTCCTCATGAGCTTGATGTAGCCTTTGGTCTAGTTTGATGACCTTTAGACTGTGACTCGTAAACGTGTCCCGTAATGTAGATATACTGTTAGAATTTGCAGCATGCCCAGCGCCAGGGCAAGAGCTATCTAGATAGTACCTAAGCTATCCTACAAGCAAATGACTTCGACGCATAGTCCACCATACGACTCCTCCATCAACTCTTTCTCTTCGAGATTATTTCGGCTTTCTGGGCAAAGTGTGCATAGTTCGCCTACATCATCAACCAGCAGAGCTGGAACCTTATCCTTGCTTTCATATAACTTCACCCAATGTTTCAAAACAGCCCAAGGTCCCATCTTGATTGTAGATGTCCTCATCTAAAATAGTCAGAATTTGCCTACACGTTCGCGCTAACAGTTAACTTACCCATATCATGGAAAATTCGAGTAGATTTGGCGCCTTTGCGACCTTTCACTGTTTGCAGACATGACAGATGCGAGCCCACCACAGAACAGCGCCTAAAGAAAGGGTCTGAGAATGCTCCTCCGCTATCAGCTTTTAGCAACTGCAATTTTGCGTCGATATCAATGGTCGAACCTTAGCTCTGCTTTAAGGGTAGACCCGTTATTGCCATAGCAAGAGTTTAGATCTAGCTTCGAGAGTTGGGTGGAAGAGTTCCTTCGGTGGCATTCCGCGACAAGGTAGCGTGAATCCTTAAGGGTGGTATCATCACACGACTTCGAGAAGTCTCTCGCGATGGCTAGGCCAGCAGCCATCATGACAATGACGAATGCTTTCATGGTTATAGTGTATAAAAAAGCAGACAATAATAATATAAGTGAGCAGCCACTGATCCTCTTCAATCAAGCCCCAAAAACACAATAGAAGGTGTTGTAGCACGTAGAGAAGCTCTAGATTTTGGGGGTCCTTGTCCACCGTAGCAATGGGGGGCGGGCAGGTTACTTAGAGAAGACCAATTCATGTTTGTCATGAATAAAGTACGTTGTACGGCATACATCGTCAATAGTAGTCCTATTTTTTTTACATTCACTTACTTACTGTCGTAATGTACCACAATGAAGCCTGTCCGTTCATTCTGTTTTATAACATTTACTAGAGTTACTTCACTAGGGCTTCTTGGTAATCTGCATTATTACATGTTCCAAGTAAGTTAAAAGGAACAATCCCCTGCACCCCCCAAAAGAGAATTAAATTAGTAATACCGTAATATAACCCAACCTGTGACTAATATGCTGTTCTATAGACGCGCCAGATTGATAGCCCAAGAAATCTTACCAGGTGCCCAGTGGTAATACTGACAATAGGCGAAGCGGGCAGTCTGTCTAGTAGACCAGTAATTTACGGCTAGCAATCAGGGAACTGTTTAGTTATGGCGGACGGCTTCTCGTGGCATTGAATCTATGCTTGCCACCATGCCATCACACACGCTATCAAGTTGGACAAACTGCTCTCAGTGGAAAAAAAGAGGCGGAAAATTGAAAGATCTAGTTGTTGCATCACTGGGATCCAAAGCATCCATCACAAGAACGGTCTCTGCTAATAGAGACTTGGTCCTGTACAGTCTAATATGCAAAGCCCACGCAAGCGTCATCCAAAAGCAATAGGTGACAATGATATCTCTGAGAGACTTAGTATGGCCTACAAGCGATTGTATCACAAACTCCGCTCGAAATTCCTGCGCTCCAGAAGGCCAGTAGTTGAACTCACAATTCAATGCTACGACCGGCGTCCGACCAACATTGCCATGTTTGTAACTTCGTGGGATGTATCTTGACGATAGTTGCAAGCTAAAGGTATTCCTAGACATTGTGAGGAGTGACACTGAGCAAACAAAAAGCTAATCGCACCCTGGCAGAAGATCTACAGAAAATTTGCTATGCCCAGGGGTCAATGAGACTGCTTGTTTAATGCAAGCATAGGAAATTCTTATGCTACAGTAAACCCTTGGACATTAGGTCTCAGTCTAGGTCAGCATAGAGAAAAGGACCATCAAATTATTTCCATCCGTTCTCGACCGTATCCCATATGACATGACATGATGTAAGACTCTTCATATCATCTCCTCTTCTGATCCCACGCGGCCCTTGATACCCCAAAGACTCAAGTAACGCTGTTCGGCCTCCTGAAGGCGAGTGTTGACTTTCACTAGAGCGTCTTCCATCTTGTAGAATAAGTGGTACATTTGTTCCTGGAGCTGAAGCAGTGCGCGTTTTGACTCCGCATGCCATGCTAACTCGGCCTTCAGGTAACTGACTTCATAAGCCAAGTCCTCAATCTGCTTCTTCATACTCCTCGGAGGTTGTGTCTTTTTCATTTGGAGGCGCGAGGGGAGTCGTTCAATATTGGAAGATGTACCACCGTGGAGAAGAATCTCATGATCCTGAGGTGTAATCTCCTCGGCGATTGAGTAGAGAGAATGGCGTTGATGATCCATGACTTCAGCAGAGAAGAGAACTTAGGCCAAGCAAATCCGCCGGGCTTATGATTAGCTTGAGCTTGGGTATGGAACGGACGACTTCCCGATTTAAAGTCGCAAGCAGGTCACGTACGTTACCTGACCAAAATTACACTACTAGGCAAATGACGTAGTTAGTGTTGATTTACATCTGAATCTTACGAGGTGAAAGAAGATCTTTGAGTGCCAGGGTTTGGCCACGGCATATCAGTTATGCATTATTGCTCTCGGAACATGTATCAAATTGCTAAGAACACTAAACCCAAAAGTCACACGGTGATAGAACAACCTCATATTAAGGCCCATCCTCTTCGTACCAGGTTCCTGCATGTGTGGTGGTTTCTTGAGAATTCTGAGGATTCTGAGGATTTCGAAGCAGTGTCTCAACGGCGTAATCGGTCTGTATTGCTGTAGAAGCCTCAATCAGATTTGCTGTGGGCCCAACTACAGTTGACGATCTGTCACTGCTGGAGGAAGAAGAATGGGTGTCATGGAACGCCCGCAAAGCTGTTCGTAGCGCCTTGATCGTTTCTTCGTGAAACCGGTTTGCCGCTTTCAGCTGCCCGACCTGCTCCTGTAGTCTCATGTTCTCAAGGACTATCTTATCAGTGTCAGGCTGCCTATAAGGGGAATCTTTGGCCGGGAGACTGGCGTCAGTCATCGACCTGACAAGCGTATCATTAGCAGAGAAGAGAGCTATCAAGCGGTACTCCAAATCCTGCGACTTCTTCCTTTCTGAAGCCAATTCTTGTCAAAGGAGGTCAGAATCGTCCGCATAACGTCGGATGGAAATTTCCAATTGATTCTTGGCCCACTGTAAGGTGGAAAGTCGTTCTTCCAACTGTACACAGCGATGGTGCTCCTGGCGGAGTCTGGTGCTTTCCTCATGAAGACGACATTCTAGCTGCCACTGATAATTCCTTGACACTTGCTCAGATGCTAGAAAGTCCCTAGAAAGCTTTAAGACGTCGTTTTTCCCGGCGAGCTGAGCTGGGGGATTCTAATATCACCAATCAGGAGAGAGTCTGTGGACGACATTTAGGTATCATACCGCTGGAAAGTTGGCTTGCGGAGGCAAGAGCTCCGCCGACGAATATGCTCCATTACTATCCATAATAGTGAGATGGACTCCTCTCGATAGGGAAGGGCTGTGGTCCTCAGAAAAGCGTGGGTTTGAGGACGGTCCAATGTCTCTTCTTTTTATAACAGGGAAGCCTCGGCTGCTGGTCATATTTCCATAACACATTGTTGCATTTACAATACACTCTTTACATTAAGTGTCAAGGATCGTCGGCAATCCGACAGGGGAATGAGAGAGGCCCAATGCGCATGCCGCGTACAGGGCACCCCAACTGTAGAATGATCTCGAATTCTGACAGTGAATTTTATTCTGAAATACACGATATGAATTGCATAATAAATTACAGAGCTTTGCTGTATTCAGAGCCATCCATTTACACAAACCCGAATTCGCCACTCTATCAAAGTACCGCACGTCGTTCGTTCGGCTTGATGGGAAACGCGCGCTCTGGGTAAATACTGAATCAAACCGAACCAGTATGGAAATGTGTATTATTTTGTTTCTCTGTCAATTGTGGCCTACTCTCCTTCCTCAGGAGAAGTAAACAGTGAACCCCTTTCCGCAGTCAAGTGTTCTGACCTGGATCCTCTTGTATGAGCCCCTTCTTCTCTAACCTGTGTTGATGCCTCGCGGGAAGACACAGGCCAGCTGCTACCCGGCCTCCTAGCTAGACGAGCAAGAAGAGGTCCAAACCGCCGCGTTATAAAGTCAACCGTTTTAACTATCTTGCTAATCCGCTGGCTCTCTTTATTAACCGTATCTGAGAGATTATCAATACGGTGATCGACACGGCTGGGGAGATCGGAAAGGCTGTTCACTAAGTCAGCTAGACTGTCGGCCCTCCTTTCCAGATTATTGAGCCTCCTTTCCATGTTCCCCAACTCGTCCTTCATTTCAGCTGCCAGCCGCAAGATCAAAACACTGTTTGTCACATATCAGTGGGCTGGACGACAGTAGGTAATTAGATGGTAGGCACTGACTCTGTGGCCTTGTTTGAGCGCGCAGTCCTGGAATTCCAAGAGTCAGTCATACGGTGTCTTGTGCTTCATAGTGCCCCGTACTAACCTGTCCTCCTTGGAGCTGGATACTTCACCTGGCGGATGTCCGGGAGAGCTCTGGTGGGATACGGATACAGCGTCAACCTGACCGGTGGCTGGCCTAGACACCAGTGTATCTAGAGTTATAGCAGAATGGCTCTGGGACTCCAACGGTTCCCGAGGGTCAAGTTGAGAGTAATCCAGCAACTCATCACCTGGGCCTGGTTCAGAAGCGCTGTAGTAAAGAGGAAATTGCGGGTATTCAAACATTATGGAAAGCGAATAGCAATGTGAGTTCTGAAGAATCATCAAGTGTCCTACAATATCTCCCCTTATAAGACCGGCTCTGGCAGTGTCCATTCTGTCCGCCAGAGAACGTCTAGATATTGATGCCGTGCCTTTGATCGGCTAAAACCTGATTTGATTGGGCTAGGTGATTAGCGTCCTGCGCCGCTCCAGCATGGCCAATCAATGACAAGGATGTGCATGTTATCAGTCTTAACACAATCTCAAGTGTGTCTCAGGATGCGCAACAGACTATGTTTTCGCGGTAGCTACATAAATTACCTTCCCACTAAGTTCATACACATTTCTAAAGCTTTGCGTATTTCAATGATAGTTTGTGTTCTTTCCTTATAGGTCCTTATCTTTGCTTTTATATGGGGTGAAAATCACCTTCTGCCTCACCCTTGTCACACTTTGAGTGCCAGGCGTCCTTGGCCTTTGATAATTATCTCTCATTGGCATGAACCGCTGTGGGAGGCTCTTAATACTTAGTCTTATAGTTAAGGATTCTGGACCGATGTCATGCGGCCAGCCCTTTGGCCCCACATTTAAATAGGAGGCTGGTCAAAAACAAAGGAGTAAGATGGGAGACAGGTGGGATCAGCATACACCCTTAACAATACACGGTTCTACACGCCATCTGGGGTGACGATGGATTAATTACAGGCACTACTAGCGTCTCCTGAGACAGGACTAGGGTAGGAGACTTGCGTCTTTCCCTCCTTATCATAAATACATGAGCTGAAAACGAGACTCCCAGTCTATGATTGGTCAATATGAAGACGAAGTGAATGATCAGAATAATGAGATGAAACCATCTTTGGTGTTGAAGCAAAGAATATGCCCCAAGTACAAGATAAAACAGATACCATTCCTCCTAACGAAGGGCAAGTAGGCTTGATTTGGCTTTCATCATGCGTCCCAGAGTTGACTCAAGTTGGCTTGACTTAGGGGTCGGTGACAACAGGACTTTTGTTGTCAGGGATCATGGTCAATTAGGGCACGTGGTCTCCGAGCTACTTAATCCTGGTCACCAGTATCCGATGCTATCCATTTTCATTGGCCGAAGGGAAAAAGATATCACACTTCAAGTTCTCTTCCCACACAATAATATTCGGAGAAGCAGGTCGACCGCGAGCATCGGTCTGCGAGCGGATATACTGACAGCCGAGACTGAAGCGCCTGTTCTATTCGCTGACGGAGATCTTGTGGCGCCTGTATCTGGTGCTCACTATCTTGGAAATCCGCCAGGAACAATAGACCATTCGGTTGCGTGGGGATCACTCTCCGCACAGAAAGCCCTACGGATGGTCTATTCCCGTCTGTTGTTCACGTTCGCTGATCTAGTCTGTATTTTTGGCGATGATTATCCGGATTTGATCGACGTAGCGCAGTTCCTGGTTGACTGCGTCCAAGCGCCACCAGTGTCCGCTCTACCAATAACCGTCCGGCCTCGAGTCGTAGTGTTGGTTCAGGGGCACCCCGGCGGCTCTCAGACCAACAGCGCCGAAATTAACTTTTTTAAAAAGTTAGGCGAGGCCGACGTCACCCAGATGTCGCAATGGTTCTCCGCTGTCAACCTGATCCACTTGGATGACCAAGCAACGGGATCGACAAAGTACGGGCGTCTAAAGTCATGGATCAGGAAATACCGACACGAGATCCAGGCTACTCGCCAGGAATGTTGGGCTAGGTACAACGCACTGCATCTGGAGGCCTTTTTCACATCAGCAGTGAGCTCTCTAGCGTCATGCACAGAAGCTTCCTTTGACTTCGTGCTGGCGACTCGCCAAGGACTTCCTGTAGCTCCCGGGTTAGACCATCATATCTCCCAGTATCTGGAAGTCGGGAGCCAGGCTAGATGCAAATCAGACACGCTGCTCTCAACTATCGCGTCAGCATTGCTTATGGATCATTATATTCCTGGCATGCCGTGTAAGTTGATTGTCCCCTGCTGTTCCCCTTTGTTCTTCATTCCGTCTTTTTCTCGGGTCGCCTTCCTTAGTTTCCCGTACCAACAATTGCCTTCCGTTCTGATTGGGCCTCTGGCGAGTCCTTGATTCCATTTCTTTGTTCTAATTTTGGAGTGCAGTTCTGGAGCCGCGGGCCGTTTTTCACACCCTGTACAGACAAGCCGTCAATCAGGCTTTCTGTGGCTTCCGTGGCTTCCGAGACAAAGAACTTGTGGGCGACCCCATTTCACAATTGGAGTCAAGATTTGTAAGCCAACTCCAACTCCTCGTGTCGAGGGGTCAGTCATCCCTGGATTTCAGGCGCGAACAACTCATGGCTCTCAGTCATGAACTGGGCGCGATTCAATCAGACAGGGTCTGCCTCTACTGTCTTGTTCGCCCAGCGCAGCATTCCTTAGCCTGCCATCATGCGGTGTGCGACGTCTGTCCGCAGTTGTTTGGCACTCCTGCTTCTCATGGGGAGTATCAATTCACGATGCCGTTCTGCCTTCTTTGCCTCTCACGCGCAACTTTGGATGTTAACATTCTACCTCCGACAATGAACCCCACCATTCTGGCGATCGACGGTGGGGGGGTCCGCGGAGGGATTCCGTTGGAGTTTCTTTTACTTATCCAAGAGTATCTAGGACCGGACTGTAAGATCCAGGATGTAGTTGATCTATCTGTGGGGTCAAGCTCGGGTAAGTGGACCAGGACACATTCGCCAATCTGAAGCGTACTTTTCCGTTAGAGACAGGTAAAGGCCTAGACTTTCTGACGTCGGTGGCAGGGGGACTAATTGTCCTTGGCCTGAATGCTATGGGTTAGGATGTCCCGAAGTGCTCAGATGTTTTTGACCGTCTCGCGCGCCGTGTGTTCAGCGAGCGCCGGCAACCAGCCATCTCCTGGGTGTTCCGCTTGATCCTTGGACGAGATTCCATCTTGGGAAATATGGCTAAGTGGCTGTCATGGCTTCTCCATGATAGCTGCTACAACGCCAGTATCTTTGACATTTGTCTTCAGGAAGCATTCGGAGAAAAACGTCGTATTTTTGATGCCGTCAGCCATGACTCGTCCCCCCGGTTAATTTCTCGATCAAAATTCGGGGTTGTTGCCGTGACTATCGCGAAGGAAACCAAGTCCTTTGTTTTTGGTAACTTCAACGCTGTTGACTGGTTTTCCAAAGAACGCGGTAAGAAAATTGTCCTTCACTCAAATCCCACAAAGCTAAGACTTTGTTGTCTTTAGGTTACGAGTTATTCAGAGCTAAATGCGCGAGCAGCGAGCCGTCCCTCTGGGAAGTGTAAGTCGCTTTGTCCAAGCAAGAGAGGCAGAGTCATTTTCTTTTCTAACACTCCTTTAGAGCCAGAGCCACTGCTGCAGCTCCCTTGTAAGTAGAGCCCACAGCCCTCGTGACCCATGACTCACAAGGCAAAAATAGTTATTTCTCCACCGCATACCTTCGCAATATAGGCACCTTCCAAGATGGAGGCCTCCAAGACAACTTCGCTGCGGGTATTGCTCGGCGGATTAGCCGCCGAATCTGGCCTTCTCGCTCTGGGATCGCGCGATTGATCTCCATGGGCACGGGAAGAGTCAAGAGTTCCCCTGACCGCTCTCCTCATTACCGTCATGTCTTCTATGACAGTTTCTTACGGCGCGGTTTCGATGCATGGATGTCTAACTTAGACACCCATTCAAAATGGCTTCATATGATGGATGAGGTGGACGACCGCATCAAGGAAGATTATTTGCGATTTGACGTCTCTCTAAAGGATATACCATCCGCTATCGACAACGCCGAGGCAATGGACGATTACCGAAACTTGGTCATCCTCCAACCTGGAAGCTCGAGGATGGCCCGACAGGCGGCTACGGCCCTGCTTATCTCTCGGTTCTTCTTTGTTGTGGACAAGCTGCCTCGCGACGCACCCAGTAGGCCTCAAATCCAATACTACGCCTCAATTCGCTGCAAGGGCCCAACGATGCCGGTTATTGAGGCCCTCCTACGTCTTCACTCGCAGGAGATGGAGTTCGTCACTGATACGACGACCCTTGGTAAGTTTCAGGGCCGCGAGGATATTTGCTCGTCTTGCAAGAGATACCGTAAGCCATTGTCAGTTGTCGTCGGGCATCCTGATGAAGTAATCAATATTTATCTACGCGTCGACCGGCACGAGCGGTGGCGGATCAGTGGATTCCTAAGCAGTATGTCGTCGTTTATCGAACAGCAGCAACTACAGAGTCCTTTCGGACGATCAGACCACGGTAAACCAAGCGCCGTGCCTTGTTCCAAATGCGCTAGTGGGGACGATGAATCTTGTAACAATCGGAAAAAACGGACCAAGGCGTCTATGGCGGAGGAGCCGGCAAGGAAACGAGTCTGTATTGCACGAGATGAACATTAGAAGGCCTAGCCTGGTGCCTTGTTAATACGAATGGAAAATTTTGGAAAAATCAGTTTGCCACTGCTTTTGTCAACCATGTATTCCTCCTTTGCTTTTTTTTTTTTTTCCTTTTGGATTTTTTGCTTTTTCTCCCTGCCTCTTGAGGCATGTTCCCCTGCGCTGGGCGCATGGGAATAATCTAGCATATTCTATAGTGTCCGACAGGTTGGATCGAACTCCACAATGACTAGCAGTGCTGCTACTTAAGGACCCCAAATCGGCGTAGTGGGCGCCAGATGCATGGCGCTCTTGACATCTGCAACCAAGATTCCCTCAGATATGGCTCTACCGCACACAGACCCTCATTTCATCAAGCTTAAAGAAGGAATTAGAACCATCATGCAGAAAGCATTTGAGCTGTTCCTACTCTGTGATTGCAAGGTCTACCTGCTGGTTGAACACCAACAAGATACCTTTGTTTTCAACTCAGAGGACTTTAGTTGGCCACCACCAGACAGAGAACTGGTAGGGTGCAAGCACCCGTTTCCCTATCCCCCTGCGTCCCGACTCCTTCCCTACCGGAGCCGCAGGCATGATCCTTTTCACACACAGCGTCTGACCCTGGTTGTAGGAAGTCCACTGCCGGAACGTAAACCGGCTGTATGGCTCGCAGGAAATTTATGCGCGCATCACTGAAGATGAACGCAAGGATCTTATCCAGTTGCTGATTTGTCTCAACGCTCTGGCGGCTGGTATAGCAAAGGAACAAGGCATACCTGGAAAATCAGCGGTACAGGCAAAGGCCATTAATCAGCCCAATGGGGTAGCCGAGACCGTATTAGACCGGTCTTCCGTGACAAGCGAATCAGAGGACGAGAATTTCGAGGGCGGCCTGTATCAAGACAATACAAGGGTTACAGAATAATACTGAAAATTACAGCTGGTTTGTCTGACCCACTTTGATATGCATGGCGATGGTCAGAGGTCAGATATATGGATGAATTTATAGAGTATATGTATAGTCGACTTGCCTACTACTCAGTTTCATCATCTAGATACATGGTTTGTGGATTCAAGTATGGAGCCAACAAAGATATACACTTTGACACTTGCATCTGCTATTATGTTCTTGTTATTATATAGCCTCCTCCGTTGCATTTCTCGATGGACATCTGCACGTCATGCCTGGTTAGGCTCATGGAGCGTTTACCACGTTTTCCTCAGGTACCTTGTCTATCCCAGGATTAGGTGGAGAGCCCTAGATTTAGATGCTCTGTCCCCTCTACAGATGGTCTTCTTCCTACTTTACTTTGTTGGCACGGGCGTCTGCAACATTGTCGGTGCAGACACAGTGCCCGAAAGAGGGACTCGAGCTGCCTACCTTTCCTTGATTAACATGTTCCCACTCTACTTCTCTGGTGGTCGCGAATTTGGTGCTCGTCTTTTGGGAACTTCCTTAAGGACGTATGGCTTAATCCACCGCATGACCGGCTGCATGGTAGTTCTTCAGGCAGCAATCCATATTGCGATGATGTGTCAGGTAATCCACGTTACCTTAGCGGAAGAGACAAATTTCTATGGATTTCTGGCAAGCTTAACCCTCTGTTCTCCGGCTTTGGTGCAGCATTCCTTCCGTTGACCGTTCGTGGGCTTGCTAACAGGAATGGCAGGCAGCTTGCATGCTTCTGTCGCTTGTGACACTCCCTCTGGTGAAGCAGCGTGTATACGAGATCTTTCTCCACACTCATCTCGGCTGTGCCACAATTGCACTATATGCGCTTTGGAGACATGTCCCTTCGGCGAAGATCAACTCACACGGTTATATATGGGCATGTATCGGAATCTTTGCAACAACCAGTGCGCTTCAACTGTCTCGCATCCTGTTCCGCAACATGGTTGTGGGAAAGAAATCGATCCGGATGAAGGCAAGTCGCCATGCAGAGGATATAGTTCGTGTTCAGCTGTACCTTTCCCGCCCGTGGAAGGTTCGCGCCGGAGAGAGGGTGAACCTGACTGTGCCATTCCTGGGACTCTTTTATCTCTTTCAGGCTCACCCGTTTACGATTACCTGGTGGGAGACCCGGGAAGGGGACAAGGCAGAATCAGTGTCCTTGATGTTTCGTGCCCGAACGGGCTTCACCAGAAAACTTCTTAACCACGTGGAGCCAGACCGTGAGTACTGGGCTTGGATTGACGGGCCCTTCGGTCCATCAACCGTCCTTGGTTGCGGTGTTTCCAAGGAAGTCGGCGACTACGGCCACATTCTGATGGTCACAAGCGGGATTGGCATCGCCGCGCAGCTTCCATACATTAAAGAACTATTGGAAAGGCGTCGCAACGCCGAGGTCTGCACGCAGAAAATATCCCTTGTATGGCAGCTGGATCGAACAGGTGACTGGGAAAGTGCCCGAGATTGGCTACAGCAACTTGTCAAGCAAGATGCAGGTTACGTCAGTAGACTATTCCGCTTCTTTCCTACAATTCCGAGCCTGACTGATCAAAACAGATGCTAAAAGTTGTTGTTTACGACCCGTTGAAAGCCAACCCTATGCAAGAGCCCTTGACGCTCGGTCAGCACTCGCTCATTACTGTTCACAACGGCGAAGCGAACTGGAAAGATGTGTTGGTGTCAGAACTGCGGCGCCGTGCTGGTACAGTTCTGGTTACAGGTAAGCATTTAATTCCGTTCCTCGCCAGAGATGAATCCTCATTAGAGATAAGTTCCGGGTGTCCATTATTGACAAATGGCTAGTATCTGCTCATCGCGGCATCCGTCGGGTAATCAGGAAACTTGTTACAGAGAGAGTGCCGTTGGATGTCGAACTATTCAAGCTAGAATTTCAGCCTTGGCAGGAAAAAAGGAATTGGTTGTCGTATTTTACTCCGTAATTTACGAGGGTTTGTTACTAGCTGTACTCAATTAAGAGCGGTGGGTCGCATGTGCCTCTATACTAGCAATGAGACGTACACATATTCAAAAGGAAGCCTCACAAGAATACAAGCGAATGTTCGTTACCATGCGTTATCATCCGTCACATTTATATAGGATAAGGGTTGGTATACTCGGTTTAGAATGATTTATGGTCACAAGGTTATTATGCGTCCAAAGCACTCAAGGCAAACATGGCTGTGAAAGATAACCATATACTGAAGGATAACCATAACCAAAAACGGTCTGATTGGAGGCTCATTTGCCGTAAACGGCTTGCTCATCATATCGGTATGTTCACCATCTATCTATGACCGCCAAGCACTAACAGACCTCTTACCAGCTGAGAGCCTGGGTATCCACATCAAGTCTTCTGATGTTCGACTGAAGGTAGAGGAAGGCGCCCCCTATGCCTGGCACATTGAGGATCCTTCACTAGAACCTCTATTCAACAAGCAGCTCAGCAAGCACTCGGTGGGTGTATACATGCATCTATGTGCCGAGGTAGGCCGTTCATTCTGGGCCATTCGGGCGGATACAGCAACTAGTGTAAGTACTCCCTACTATCTTCCAAGACCATAACTAACAGTCTATATACAGACGGCGCGAGACCCTTCGCTGGATGAGCAGGTCAAAGTTCTCCAGAGCAAAAACACAGTTCTGTTAGAAGAGTTACAGAAGGCTAAGCATGATGTGCAAGAGCTACAACAGCGAAACCAAGCCCTCGGAAAGAAAGCAGAGGACATGAAAGAGCTTCTTAATTCTCGGAATCTGATTATTGATGGTTACGAGCGTGAAATCCAGAAATTGAGATCAGAAGCTGCCGTTTATCAAGCAAGCTGCCTGCAGTGCTCTGAGGCACTGAACCAGGCAACCTTTTTCCTGCAAGGCCTCCATTCTGATATCGCGGCCTCTATACCCGGGATTCAAGCAATGACTCCTCTGTAATGTCTTCTATATTTCATTGTGGATGAAGATGTGGTAGACTTGCATAACACATAGTAATAAGTCTTCCGAAATATACAACTACAAATGAGAAACGTAGTTTTGCCAGAATTTGTCCCTGACAGTCCGCTTGTGACTTTCAAAAAAAAGAACTAGGATAGACGTTGTCTGCTGGTTTGGTCAGGCCCCAGCTGACCGAGATGGCTGGCAATGCGGTCACCAAAGCTCGATTGTTTCATTCCTGGAAAAGACCCAATTGTCATGTCAGACAGCCAGGTGATCAGCATGATGACAAGGGAATTGACTGTAGCCTAAAGAACTTTACATAAATTCATAGGCATAATTACAGGCACAGGTGGTCTAATGATTTCAGCACATAGACGCCGTGAGTATGAAACGCGCATTGTTTTGCCCCCTGTTTCACCTACGACTTACTGGATTTCTCGAAGCAAAGCTCCCATGTACAATTATCAAAACAGTGACAGATTACAAACGAAAGGTTGTAATTCATGGGTAAATTACGTGATCTCGAGCTATTCTTGCCTGTTTATTGTGTTTTAGGTTGTGATTGAATTGCTTTGGCATCAACTAACCTGGCGCAGAAAAACTGTTGTCGCAGCAGTCGTACAACACTTACATGACAAAAATGGAGCTCGTACTTAGCAATATACGACTCTAATACAGGTATTATTACCAGTAATCCCCAGTGGCTGTCATCTGAAGCTGCGGTCCGCCAGATTGATGTCAAACTGGTCGGGCGAGCTATTTAAACTGTACATGGTCCGGTGTTCAAAGTCGATAGCTGAAGGCCATCTCCCAAACTGACTCACATAATCCTTTGTTTGTGAAATAGTTGCTGTCTTCAAAGCTACAAGCATGGCCAGTGCGACAAATGCAACCAATCCTGCGCCCCCTGTCCCCCAAAATGGGGAACGAAACAAGAGAAGAGAAGTCTCTCCATTGGAAGCCACTTCGTCCTGGGTCGTTGATATCATTCGAGAAGCCGCAGAGAAGCCGATATATGAGGAGCTGAAAAACGGCTTTCTCCAAGGCGAACCCGATATGGGCCGAGCGCGTGCTTTCTTCCAGGAAGTGAATCAGAAGATCCGGCAGGCCAATCTACAACACAATGTCGACGAGACGAGGGGTGAAATACCCCCGCTTACTTACTTTAACCTCTACTCATCCTATAAACAGGCTCTGACCAAGGCAGAGCTTGAGCAGGATTCTCAGGCTGCTTGGAAGGCGTACGACGAGACCCACAAAAAATTCCAAGATTTCAATAATGAACATTATCTACCCGCGGCCTGGAATATCACTTCACTGCTGGTCGAGAGGAAGTTCAGCCCCAGGATTGTTGAATCGATCGAAACCAACAGCGATGCTAGTGGTGGTGCCCCAGATATCCAGAATGGTAATAACACTGGTGGTGGTGCCCCAGAAACCCAGACTAGGAACAACACTGGTGGTGGTGTCCCAGAAACCCGGGATGTGAACATGAATGACGATGACGATGAGAATGAAAATGGCGTTACCGAACTCGAGGAGCTTGAAGCCGTAGTGAAAGAGGAATGGGCTACACCGGGAAGCCACGTGCTTTACTGGTGGAAGAAGGGCGTTGGAACGCAGGTCTTTGTCCGCTACGGATCTGGTCCTAACGCGACATACCGAATCCGCGCGGGATCCTCGGAAGCGTACGACCCTGAAACAGTGCCTCAGGTTCTCCAATCCAGAAGCGAGCAGAGTGAGGCTGGGAATTATATTACCGCCCGCGGGCGTGAGAAGCTACACGTCGAGACCCCCGAAGGCAGGATAGTCGAGCGGTGGAAGTACGACCGTACCCACGTCCAGGGTATCATCGGAGTCGGCTGGAAAATGAAATATGATGAGGAGGATGAAGATGATCTGGAACCTCTGGAGGCAATATTTCCTAGACGCTATGTTACTTATCCTCAAACACGGACCTTGATCAAGTGGACAGATGGAGCGGTCACTTTGGAAGACCGAGCATTCGTCCGCCGTATTACGAAAGGCTCAGCTCTCCAAGGGGATAGAGTTATCTACCAGAAAGCACTGGACCAAGAGACCCGTTACTGTAGAGCTGCAGGACTGCCACTTCCTGGCACAGCTACCGCTCAGGCAGAGGCGGAGGAGGCTGAAAGCGTTGACGACGAGGAGGACATTGTGGCTCGTGGAGCAAGCAATAGACGTTCAGCAACCAGCGAGGTCCGGTTTGCCGAGCCGCCTGCAGCTTCAACCCCCAGCAGAAGTGCCGGACCCACACCTAGCCACAGACAATCTGCACCTCGTGAAGATCCAAGAGATGCCGAACTCCGTGAACTGCGTCGGCAAGTGGACCAATTGCGGAGACAGGTTGCCAAGTCAAGAAGTCCTGGCAGCTACCCTGTCCGCCAAGTAAGAGAGGACAGCGGATTCTACGACGGCCGCTCCAGCGTTTCCACACCTGAAGCACCACCTAGGAGGACCTGGGAGGACTATGGAAGACGGGTTTCAGTCCGCCGACGCTAACTCATAGCTTCTCCCAACCAATGGTTTTTATTATTTTCTGGACCTGGTTTCTAAGGTAGGTGAATATATGGCTTCAAAGTCTGTCAATTCTGTTCTGTTTTCTTCCCTATTGGGCTCTGGATACGTTGAATCTTTTGGGCTGGTCCATTCAAGTGTCTAGACTGTTCTTTCTGAGCTGCTGTGCTCACTTTCATTCTTTGCCTTCAATTTCCTTCCCTTCTTTTCCTTCCCTTCTATCCATCCCTCCCCCCACAACATTTAAACATTAAAAAAAAAAAAAAAAAAAAATTTCCCCATAAATCAAGATAAAAAATATAGAAAAAAAATACAAGTTGGTTTATTTTGTCTCAGCTTTTCTACATATTTACCATGAACTCACAGCAGGACTCTTGTAATAAGGTCAATGATACGTGCCCCACTAAGCAATGACACTCTCTTTACAGTACATAAATTACATTTGATACTGTATTACCGTGGCTATGATAGCTGCACGCATATTTTATTACAATAATTTCTATTTCCTACATGGACAGTGTATATAAACTAGATGACTGCGAAATAGAACCCCTTGTTCTTATTGATATGGCCTGAATCTGCAAACAAAATGGAGCGTACTCAAGGATATCCAGTCAGCTTATTGAATTTTCCTGTGGAATTGCTGCATATTATTATTTCTCACATACCGGACAAACTCACATTAAATCATCTGTCAGCAACCAACAAGTTGTTCCGAGTTTTATGTGCTCCTCACCTTTTTCAAACTCTCAGCATCCCATACTCAAAGGCAGGCTTTAACTGCTTGTTAGAAGCATCGCAATCATGGATCGCACCCTACGTGAAATCTATCTCTTATGAAGCCTGTGAACTGGTGGACCCACGTAAGTCTCCCAGCAAGACGCCAGTACCAATCACTGACCCATATAATTCCCCAGTTGCTATGGACTGGGACACCTTTCGATCATGCCTATACACTTTTGCTGAATATGCCCGTGACAGAAGAGACCTCTGGACGTCACGAGGTCGTGGAGTCACTTATGCGATGGTATACTCATACTTTTGTGCGCGATCCCGGGAGCAGCAGGAGATCCTGCGAACTGATCGGGATCTAAAAGCACTGTGTGCATCTCTTCCGCGTTTTGCTAACTTGAGAGCCGTCCATATGCGTTTTGGAGACGGTATTCCGCCGCCGTTTCGATGGTTCTCTGGCCGTGTATTGCTGGACGGCCCTCTTTCTTTCGGTAGCCACCTTGAGAAGATGGCCACTGCGATGATCGTGGCGAAGGAAACCGGTATATCAATTTCTGAATTCAGAATAACCGGATTCTATCCTCGTGTCGCTTCAGAGGACCAATGTGTATGGGGCTTGACTGCTGAAGCTCTTTCTAATGTCGAAGAACTGCAGGTCATCGATAGTCCGGCAATGATGGAGTATCTAGTGCCAGTTCCCCTTCCCCGTCTTCGTCGACTTGAGCTTGGCAGCTGCTGGCTGTCGTGCGCTCATCTCGAAGCATTTGTATACGCTCATGCGAGTACACTCCGCTTCCTCCATCTTGAAGACATATGGCTCCTGCAGGTACAGAATGATGCGGATGGTGTTCGCTTATCATTGGCAAGCGCAAAATCAGTGCTTCAAAGTTTAAGTCGAGTTCGGAGATCAGGAATACTACAGGAGCTGACCATCAACCGTCAACAAGCTGGCCATTACGAAGTGCATGAGGTGTTCGACAAGCCTGAGGGAATCTATTTCTCTTAACATGTTGTACTACTGTAGTTGTGCAGACTGATTCCTCTCCAGCAATATATGTTCGTTTTCATGGTCCAGCAGTAAAAATAGATTGCTCGCTTGTTCAACCCTGGTAGACCGTCTCCGCTAAGGACTATAGACATTGGCGCAACCTGATAGTCTGTAAGGATCTACCACCCTTTCCACGTAGGTCAGTTTGTCTCCCTTTTTAATGAGAAGTTCCAGTATCTTGTATGACCATTCTTAGCACCCTAGGACTACGGGTTGTGGTGTTATGCAATATCTCTGGAGCTCTTTCCTATTTTTTTGCACTTATGCTACAGTACGCTATGACCACATCTCAACTGCATCTGGTAGTATGGACATAGATGGAATTGAAGCTTGCATGGATGCTTAGATGATTAGCTTATATTATAAAATGTCAACAGGACAGCATATTATAAATGCTACCTGTACAATATTTCACTATGACCTTTTCTTTTAACCGATTTTCTTCCTCCCCTAATAAATTTTTTTTTTGATTTTTATATATTCTGTTACTTACGTGAAGTGATGTCTTAGCTCTTTGTAATTTAAACCGAGGCTAAAGTCATCATCCAACGTCGCCTTTCAACTTGCGAAGAATAGGGATAGATGGCTCTCCTGATTGTAGTGGTAAATCTACAATGCTATAAGGCGTTCGAGTCTCTCCGGTAATTTACAGGTCTAACTTCGCTTATCGAGAAGTAAGGGGTGGTTAAAATAAACGTTATATAAATAAGAATTATTCTTTATCTACCCTTCCTTACAGGTATTACAAGCATTAGTTATAATAAATATTGATTTAGATAAGAATCTTTTGTACTAGCATACGTACTAGTATTAGTAGAAGGGGCTTGTCATAGTTAACTATTACTATGCTTATCTACACAACTCTTATAATACATTAATAAAGCTCACCAGGTAGGTAATTTATTCTACTACTACTGACTAGTAGTATTTCCCAGTATTACCAGTTAGTATTGTAATCTAATATAGGTTTTACATACCTTGACCTTGGCCTATATTCGATAGGCAACCTGGCGAGCATAACCCTAACTAGACACCAGTAAGAGTACTGAAATTACCAGTTGTCCACCTGCTGAACTGTCGACCTAGCGGCCTGTAAACAATCCAGAGCCATGCTATAACCATACGGCAAACACCGTAATATTTCCGTATTTCAATGATCATCTACTACCTTAATGTAACTTACAACCAGGGTGACGGTGTAGATTCTCAACAATATATGTTCTAGAGACGGGCACTGCCTATTTAAGAGCTGCTTCCAACCAGCATGAGTTTATCAGGCAACTCGACTCTGAATTTGTTTATACCATGTTGTTCTTATCCAGTCTGGTAGTTATTGGCAGTTGGGCAAGATACTGCCTTGGTGATCCAGGGAATTTCTCAAGGACTTGTTCCAACATCACTTCTGTTGAAGCACCATTCATACTTTCAGCAAAATGTGTGCGTATGAACGGGACTCTGTCAGAGACAACTCTCAACATAAATGAGTGTTATGCGGTGTCAAATGACCCAGATGACCCGTATAATCGGACAGTTTATCCCGCAAAAGGGTAAAATGAGGGAAGTCTGTAGTGATGAGTGGGTGCTAATTCAACTTATAGGGGAAATGCGTTTTATGAACCTGGTAGTTTGGTGTCGATTATGGGAACTCAAGCCTGTTATGATTACCCTGAGGTTGATCCTGGATGTGTTGATCTTGGTCAGTATTCTTGTTTAGTTTTAAGTGGTTATCAATTACTAATATTAAGGGGACAGACGAAACAGTGCACAATTGGGATGGTGTGCTCGGATGTTTCAATTATCCTTCCCAAAGTTGAAGATGGTGAAGAACTCAAAAGCTATATTCCAGAAGTAGGTTGAACCTGGATTTCCTCCACGTTAGGTGGCAGTAGATAACTCCCCTCACCACTAGCAGCTTCCAGGAGACAGGTGATTACGTCATTTTGGATAGCTTTGTCTCCTTCTAGGTTGCCTGCATAGGAAGTATGCTTTTTGAGCATGCTCTCTTTGCTTCTTCTCATTCGTTACTTTGTAGCTAGTCTATTCTAAAGGTCACAAGTTTGCCCTCGATTCTCGCTCCAGAATTTAAATCTATTGGTAACGCCCTCAACTTATCAGGGAATGGATGGCCCATGCTGCTAATTCTCCCTTGATATAATATGCTCGACACTATAAAATGAGAAGGGTCCTGTTGAGTGATCCAAAATGGCCAAAGACACTGCTGACAAACTTTTCTGTGCTGCCTTGGGTGTCATGGTTAAGCCCCGCATCACTTATATTTCAGGGTACATAAATCACAGAAATATAGCCAAAAACTTCTGGAATGACTTTTGAAGAGGCTCAGCGTGGATTGGCCTAGGGCTCCACCAGCTGTAGTAGAAGGTTGTCAATATCAATATTCAATCATCCGTCAAAGAAGCGGAAGTATGAAAGGGAGGGTTCATATTTACATTTGAAATCATCATTCAGCATTCTAGCTCCTAAGGACATGCCACAAAGGCAAATCATCTTCCACAAATTATCATCCTACCCTGTGCTCTGCTCACCTAGCTTATTTCATACATATGGACTCCTTTGAAATGGGATCATTACTTAGACCAAAACCCAGCTGTGGGGGAATTGCAGCCTTCGACCATGTTTAATGACAGCACTCTGCCTACTGAGAAATGTTCATGAACTTCACTAACACTAAATACACAACAAGGCCCATAGCACCTACTTGTTCACCATGGAAACCCGCCTCCGCCTCCCCAGGACGGCGCAAATTTGCTAGTGCGAGCCCGCTCCTCCCGTCTCATGTCCTCACCGATATACTCCCACCAGTCTCGACGCCAATCCAAATTAACTAATGAGTACACCCCTCCTGTCTTTTTATGGGTAAATTCATATATATAGCCACGTTTGTTGGTCCGAACCCCGAGCATTGATACCTCCCATTCCGGCCTCAGTCTCCAATCTGGATAGAAAATTTTCTGGTCTATATCTGACTACATGGTTCCGGGGGGAAGATCCATTCGGAAGTTCTGAGAGCACTCTTGTCTTTCTCCTTCAGCAGGGATTTTTTTAGGAGGATCTTCCTGAGTAATTCATTTCTCACAGCTTTTTGCTTTAGCCCCATGATGCCATGCTATGCTTATTAGTGCAACTCCTGCATTGATATAGAAGGACTACTCACGCATCCAGACCTTTAAGGATCTCCCCATAATGATGTTTGCAGTGAGAATCCAAAATATGTTAAGTTACTTATCCCTAATCCAGTGAGAATGGTCCTTTGTTCTCTTGAATCTGGACTGATGGTCTCTCTATATGTAAATGGAAAGCAACTAACGTGAATTAAACCATTACGAACAACTTTACAGCAGGTACATCCTACGTCTTTTTCGGCTCCGCCTAGAGTGGTGATGTGCAGTGCTAAGGTCTGTTTATTACTACAACTCAAGGAATTTACAGAGATATTCCTGTAGTCAGATATGATTGTAAATTACGTCTACTATTTTACACGTAGATCTTAATTACGCCAAGTCTCTCATATCATGTCTCTAGAAAGTCGTTCTAGTACGCACAAGTAACAATTCTCGGCAGTGATTATGACCCGTATTGTTCCTAGAAGTGGATATTAGAATTGAACTTTGGCTATCAAAAGTATGTAGGCGGTGTAAATTTACAGGTAATACAGGATAAATTGCAGGCTTTGACTAATGTAATCTACCGACGTCATTAGATTCCCAGCAATTTGGCTCTTTAAAGCTATTTTCTTATTTTTACCGCGTCATTACCACGGAATGCTTAACCGACCCTGACCTATTTTTGACTGAGAGTCCTGTACTATAACGAAAACTATTGGTATTGCTAGGGGGACTCATGAAACCGGAGACAAAGCCGAGGCTTTGTCTCCACGCGAAGTGAAAGAGCTTAACCATGAAATACCTAGGTCTGTAATATGAATATAATGGGCTAATTGATATTAGTACACAGTATTATCTGACACTATCGCTTAGCGATGAAGAAAGTGTGTGCGCGGAATGCTACTCTCTTGAAGCATGAGTCTTTGTAAGTCCCGATGCTAAAAGATTCAGCCTTAAATAGGTGCTATGAGAGTAACATATCTCTGTCCTTTCCAAGAATAGCGTATTGGGTGTTGCTTTTATGGTCTGGATTTACTTACCATCCGGTGCGCTGATTTCACTTGATCTATTATTTAACTCTGTGCGCTGTCCATTTCTTATCATCCATTTAACTCTGATTACTTCCCCTTGTTAATTCATGAAAGTATCATAGGAAATAATGGATAAGGGTCCCAGATATCGTGACACAGTACTCCCGTTTTCTCTTCAACCACCACCTGGAAGCCTCGTCACGTACCAGGCAGCACTAGTATCAGAAGTTGAGGAAAATGAAGAGCACACCGCGGGGAGTCCTTCCAAGACTGAAAGTGACACCCCATCATCTCTACAGCCGAAATTGCTCCGCAAGAAGCGAAATGAAACTGTCTACCCATCACAAGATGTGACAGTGGCGAAGGAAAATCCAAGCCTCGGTCATTCAAATCGAATCAAGAAGACCGTTACGGAGAAAGAAGTTTGGCAGAAATACCGACGGTTCTGGGAGTCAGACCAGGCAGGCAAGGGTATTGTTGCTCATGACAACTCTATTGAACACAATATTATGGTCATAAAGAAATTCAAGATGCATGCAAGCAGGGGCCAGCATGAACAACTCCTCAAGGTCATGGGTGATAAACCTTCCAATATTGTCCGCATTCAGGACGTCTTTGTGTGCGACTTGTCTGTCTATTCCGTGTATGAATCGCTTGAAAGTTCCTTACACCATATCCAGGCAACCTGTCTGCAAGAAATAACCGAGATTGAGCTAGCAATAATTGCAAAGGAAGTGAGTCACCTTCTAAGCAGCTAAAGAAGACTGATTAACTAAATTGTAGGTTTTGCAAGGGATACAGTACATTCATAACGAGCTTAATATTGTGTATGGGCAGCTTTGTACTAGGAATGTTCTTCTTTCGTTCTATGACTGCAGTATCAAGCTGGGTGAGTTACTCACTTCTTCATGTAAAAGGAGCCACGTTAACTATATCTGATGCAGCAAACATTGCAGATTCAATTCTCAAGCCACAGCGGCAGTCCTATTCAGATGATATCCATGACATAGGCACACTATTGGTGAGCTTCAAGGAGCCTGGAACCTTTCGCCGCAATCCCAAAAGCCTTCTGCTAGAAAAAGATGATGTTAGTGAGCACTGCAAGCATTTCATTCAAAGGACAGCCACTTCATCATTGAAAGAGTTGATGAATGTAAGTTATCAGGCCGAAGCGGGGTTAACCAAGAATAACATGTTAATGTTTCAAAGCATGATTTTCTCCTTAAATCTCCAGGATCAGGTCGTCTAAGGATATTCATTTACCGGGCAATGGAATGCGCCGATAGATTTCCTGTGAAATTTACTTCATAAAATTTCGTGCATGTTTTCATTCTTAGTGGACTTATTATGATCATCTATTATGTAGATGCCAAACGCGTATCCTTTCATCAGATACTATTCCCTTACTTTTCCCCCGTTTCACTTCCCAGCGCCGCTGAAAGATGGTGCATCGCGGCCCACCTGGACGTTCGCTGGGAAAAAGGCAACGGCAAACACGACTTCAAGATGTTGAACAGCAGGGTGGGTTCAGGATGGAGGTAGCGATTTTGTTAACGAACGAGAATTTTTTAATAATCAAATAAGTCCCGGTATAGCCATATTGAAAGTGTCAAGTTCTCACTAGAAAAGGGCGCTGATGCGAACGAATATAGCTTCGATTCCGATGTGACGTTGCAGGCTGCGGCTGAAAGACAGCCAGAATTTGTCAGTTATGAAATCATGCCATATTGTGTCGGTCTGGAAGATGACTTTCGGCGAGGACCCAGACCTGCGTGAAGTCTCGCGCGCTTGTCAAAAGGGAAGTGTACTACGTCATGACACCCATCTGCGGTCGGTGGTGGCCGTCGGCTGCATAAAAGGACCATCAACCCTAGCGTCCTATGGAGGCTTAATTCGGAATATTCACTTGCAGAGTAATTATGATGATGCAATCACGGGCGCATTCTCCGATATACTTGATAAGATTAACGACCACGTATCTACAAACGAAGATATGAAATAGTACCGACAAAGAGTAGATTTCCTGAGCAAGAGAATTCCACAGATCTATCATTTGTGACAATGTCCGCTTTTCAGTGCGTAAAGGTCATTGTGTGCCCCCTTTCTCCCGTATGCTACGATGCTTGTAACTGGTACTTTTTAAGGTTCCTTTATCCTGCCTTGAACACCATACCTAGTATCTTTCAATGATCAGGTGAAGGAAGCGGCGACAAGGACTTATGACTGACGAGTCGAATACCATCGCAGAAATGCTCGAGTATCTTTAAACTAGTGGCTACTCAGGGCTTCCGAGGTAGACCGCTGAAGGACAGATTATACGAATCTCTCCCCTTCATTTACATACGGGAGGATTCGCTTTGGACGACAAACACTCTATCGCAAAGCTATGCGACACCGCCGCAGAAAGCAGATTGAAGCACGACTTCGATCCTGTAGGGATTCTGAATCCGTTCCATATGTTTATTATTCTCCAGTCGGCCTAGTTGAAACCTCAAAGCTGCAGTTCTTCAATTCTCGCGGGACAATATGGACCATGTTGTGCAAAACAGTCATATCCGAGAGAAAAATGATTAACTGCCGTCCATCACCAACCTACTTAAAGGACATGCTTGACACATACTTCCAGGCGCCGTTGCTGGGTGATTGTATGAACTGTTGGGTTGGGGAACACTTGATGGCTTTACAAGCAAAGTGCAGGGAATGTCGTCGAGGGAAAAAACATGTCTGAATATCAAGAAAGTATCTGGGAAGGGTTACATTAACCTAGGCTCAAAGTTGGACGCTTACTCTCGTACATTAGACCAAGACCATTTCGGTTTTGCACCATGTGACATATCGTCTTAACCAAACAGTCGTCGCGAATCAAATGGTTCAGTATTACGGCCAGCCCATGGGGTATGCTGCGTCCTGCAAGTCTGAGTGCGTGGTGGAAGAGTGTAGGTTACACGAAGATGACGCAAGCGCGTTAGGTGGCGGCTCACTCATAAATGCATTAATTTGCGAGCCCAATTCTCCGCGAGCACTTCCACCTCTCCCTTTTTGGTATCACCATAAGGCAAGTCTCGCCGCAAGAATTGTGGCAATGCACCACCTCTACCATGCTGCATTGCTCGGTCGTATAGACCTCGTGACACTATATCTTGACAATGGTGCGGACATCAATGCTCAAGGAGGCAAATATGGAACTGCTCTACAGGC